>NW_021939122.1:8158060-8201363 GCF_001715985.3 Manacus vitellinus | reverse complement strand
CCGGCGGGGCGCTGAGGGCCGGGGACCACACCCGCCCCAATTAATGAACATTTTAATTAACGCCGCAGACGCTGCCGCGCACCGAAACAGGCCCTTGTCGGGCCGGAGGGGCTCGAACTGGGCGCCCCAGCTTACCCTCGGCTCCTCGGTGAGGCACCAACCCCGCGGCCACCAGCTCTTGGAGCACATTTCAGGAGAATGGAAAAGAGGCACAACGCGCATCTGCTATAAGTTTTATTTACACAGGAGTTGGTACTAGTGGTCTTAAAGGAAGGCTTGATCCTTCTATTTACAGTTATATACAGATTTATAGTTGAAAAGTAAGAAAACTGTACAAGATAACACAAAAATATAAGACAAATTGGATCCAATTAAAGTAGTGAATACATAAGTTAAGAAAAATCTGACATTTACATTTCAAATCGTAATGTTATGAGTAGCATATACGTAGTTTTTAAACCAGAAAGCAATGTAAGTTACACCACACTAAATCTTTACCCCGATTATGCAGACTCTGCTTTTAAACACCAGACAACTGGAAGCCTCCTGCACTTAAAAATACATAATGATAATTTTGACTTGATTTCCAGAGGGACCAGTTAAAAAACCCACATGTAAGGAATTTATTTACATTAAATATTAGCAAAAATGGATGAAGAGAGTGCAAGTGTTCCTTACCTGCAGTGCTATCCATATTAAATTTCTGTCCCCTACAACCACAGGTTGTTGTACAGCATCTTTGAGAACAGGAAATGTTTGAAAGTAACTGCCGTGACACATACAATATGACCAGTTAAAAGATGTTACAGAATTAAAGAATTCAGTATCACTAAACCTTTTGAACTTCAATATTGCACACTAATAAAATCTGTGTCTGCATTATTCCCAAGTTTTAAAAGCGGGTGCTTCTTTGATAACACCAAGTCCGCAGATAGCTTTGTCATTATCTAGTGTTCACCATTACATACAAGTATTTGTTAGTTGGAAATGGCTCAACAAAATAAAACTTCTGGTGGCAAAACCCTTTCACAGAATACCCACTCCATTTACTCCACAACCAATACACCAAAACAAATGCTTAACACCACTCATTTTGAAAGCTGTACAGTGAAAATAGTAGCCCTGTTCTTACCACTGTTTAAAATTCATATTATTTTTACTCTAGGTTTGGGCACAATACTTCTACAGTTCCTGAGTTAAGTACATTTGCCCAGACTGAAGAATGAAGCTGCAACTTAAAAAAAACCAAAGAAAACAAAACACAACCACAATAAGACAATACCCTTTCCCAAATTTTAACCATCTTGCACATAAACATACCAAACCACCTTATTTGGTCCTTAATACTTTCAACTTGGTAATTTTGGAGGTAATGTTTGTACCAAAACATTTGGTTTGGATAGCAGTTTTGGGGCTTTAAGATTTAGAATTTCCCTCATCCCCCCAAAAAAGTGCCTTTGCGGTATTTGTAAAAAAAGTTATGCCTCAAAATTTTTTTTTAAGTACCAACAGAAGTTATTACAAATGTTTATTGCATTGAGCTGATTCTTTTAAAGTATTAAATATGAACTCCTCAATTCTCAGTTTTATAGGTTTTAGTATTCTGTGTGAAAACAAATCTTCCCACGACAAAAACTAATACTGGCAAAAGGGTGAAGATTTCATCAGTTCATTACTCCGCTGAGAGCTATGTCATTTTTCCATCTCATTTTCACATTTTCTATAGTGTTTTTTCCACATAGAAGTGATGTGAAAGCTTTTAGTCTTCAAGTGGTTTTCCACATTTTCAATTGACTTCAAGGATTAGTTACAAGGATTAGTTTTTCGGTGCTGGGCTGTGGTTCTTGTCTCCTTCTTTGTTGTCCTTCATCAGCGAGGCAAACACCTGGCAAAGTAAATTATTAAATGAATATAAAAAAAGCCAGTCTTATAAAAAGTAGCTATATTAACCCCCACAATATTAGCATGGAGCTTAATTTCTAGAATGAGACATTAGAAAGGAAGTGCCCATTGCTCAGAAGTCAGACAAGCAGCAGACTATAAAATAATCATCAAAAGAAGTGGCCCATATATTCATGTGCTGACATCTCTGATTTCATATATATATAGAGAGAGAGATACAAGAAACTCACCTGTGCCCATTTCTTGTTACTATTCTGCATCTGAATAGCTGCAATACAACTAAAAAGCTTTTCTGATGTAATATCTTCTGGAAGTTTTGTTAGAAACTGTGCTATATGAATAAAGTCCATCTGTAGGAGAATATCTTCATATAACCGAAGGATTCCTAATCCTGTCCTAAACAAAAATTCTTCTCCATCTCTGCAGAAAACGTCCCAGACACGACAGGCCAGATCAAGTGGTAATGACTTGCTGTAGAGTGTAAAAATCCTACAGTTAAGTAAAAAAAGAAACAGTTACAACTGTAACTTACTTCAGAAAAACAAAAATACAGCTTCCTGTAAATCTCAGTTACATTAGCTCAGAATAGGCAGATGACAACTTATTTCATACACTCTTATTTTTCCCATATTTCAGCAATCCACAAATCTCCAGTTTTTCAAGTCAGAACTTGTACTCTGAAACCCATCTCTTCTTATGCCACAAGAAATCCTCCACTGGAATATCCTCTCCCTTAGGAAGCTCTGGCTAAAGTTACAAACCTCTTCATACTCAGAGTACAATATACAGGTAAGAACTTAAGCAAAGATGATAAATGTATAACTTAACTTTTACCATTTAAGCCATACAGTTTAACAGCTCTGTTCATCATTTGTTTCCTAAACTAAATCTAAAGCCACAAATCATCT
Source organism: Manacus vitellinus (assembly GCF_001715985.3). NCBI lineage: Eukaryota > Metazoa > Chordata > Aves > Passeriformes > Pipridae > Manacus > Manacus vitellinus. The sequence goes on along the minus strand of NW_021939122.1, from coordinate 8,198,553 downwards.
CAATGGAGAGCTACATCCTCTGCTAATGAAAATTGAATAACTATATTTCTATGATACATTTTTGAATTTCTATTCACATTAAAAGTCTGGAAAATCTAAAGACAGTTGCTGTTCTATTTTTACTGAGAAGAGTCCAACCACATTTTTTTTGCAAAGCTTATTTTTAAAAGGCATTCATTACACATGGGCAGAGAGCTCATGCTGTATGTAACATTGTAGAACTCCTCCCACAAATTTGTAGTGGTTTCTTTGATACAAAGCACAGTGTTCTCTGTTTTCTCATTACTGCTATTGGGAAGTGGTTCATGCTGAGACTTACTGCTTACTGATAAGCTGCATCTCATAGGCAGGCAAAGTTCAGATGACAATGTTTTTATATTATTTAATTCCACCCAACTCAATTCACTCTATTAGAATTATTATATGGGTTAGAAGTTTCTGTATGAAGCTTATCTTTACACACACACATGAACAGACATTCTGTATTTGGCAGCTCTACCACACTTCAAGGATGCATGCATTACTGCCTTCCATTGCAGGCACATAACGTAGTTTGGTACTCTCTGGTTTACAACATTTGTTATTTCAAATTGTTCACTGTATTTTCAGTTTATCCCTTCCCAAACCAGGTCCTAAATTTCCTCCTCCCTCTGCTTTTAACGTCTCTATTCCTGTAGTCATACTTTCTTCAGTAGCTGATTATGCTCATTCCATCCACTCACAATCAGTCATAAGACTACTATGGTGTAGTAGCCTCCTCTCCCCTACTTATGTTACACATAACTGCAGCAACAAGAAAATGAACACACAGGACCCCATGTGTCTCATTTTTTAACTGAGTACATCCTGGTTAATAAAGTTTGAATTGTGCCAAAGGAACTGTGGTTGCACAAAACAGTTCATCACAATTTCACAAGACCTAGAAAGAAAGCTGAGGTACATAAACACCTACCAAATGACATTTTTTTTATTCTTGATTTCTAGCAAAAATAGAAAGTGTTCCAACAGTTCTAAGGTTAGGGTTGCTATGTTCTATGAACTCACCAGTCTATCAAATATATGTCTGGAGTAAGACTGTATGATTTGAAATGAAGAAACAATTTGGGAAGATTTTCTTCAAAAAATACTTCAAAGGCTGCAAAGTATTTCAGCATCTGTAGAGATAGTAAAGCACCTCATAAGCAGTCATCAAAATAACGTTTAGTTGTAAACTAACACAAACCCCACCAAGAACTGAGGATGTCACATAGCACAGTGTGACTTCTTAGGATAAGTAAAATTATTAAATGTTTCTAGAGGAAAAAAATCAAAACAATAGAATGAGTTTTATGGGTTAGTATCTGATATTCTCAATTTTGCAGAGAATCAAGGTTAAAGTTCTCCATTTCTCAATAGGACAAAAGGAAGTTATCAATAAATCAACCATCCTTCAAGACAAAAAAAATGTTATGGTTCAAAACCAGAAAACTCTGTGCATACCATGCTGTGATCCACACGGAAAAAGGCCAGCTGGCATGGCTTGTTTAGAAGGTTAGCAAAGGCAATGAAAGCATCTGCCTCTTCCAGATTGAGAATGAGCACAGCAGCAATGAAGGACATCCCTTGTACCTTCAAGTGGGAAAAGCATCAGGCAAACATAGGTGAGTAGGTTCAGTACATCTTATATCTTTGGAAATAGAAACATTTACAGTCTGCAATACAAACACCATTGCATAACATTTCCAGATGAATAAAGACAACACAGATAAATTTTTATGCACGCGAATCAATTTGATTTCAGCAAGAAATACAATATTTCTTCAGATGCTGGTTTTAGGTACTCAGTGGAAGTTCTGGGAGGTCTCATGATCACAAGTCCTCAGGACTTGAAATGCAAGAAAGTTAAAACCACACAGGCTGAATGCAGAGCTCATAAGAAACAAAGTTTGGCCTCAACTTCGTTGTTAAGATATGGGAAAAGCAATCATGGAGAAAAACCTCACATATGGGACAGTTTAGACCCAGACATATGTTGAAATTGAGTCAAAATTCTGTTTCAGAACAGCCAATACACATCTCTCCACTTGCCAAACAGTATTTGTTCACATATGTAAAATTACTTCTAAGTGGTTAGCTACAATGCAAGTTTACATTTTTCCATGATTACCCTCTCACAAACACTTTAGCCTGCAATAAAAACTGAAGAGCACGATTCTTGTAGTTGTTAAGTGATCATCTGAATACTCATTATACTAAAAATAATTTTACCAATTTCAATTGCAATGATCATTATTCTACCATCTCTAAGCATTCATGCTGCTGCTGCTTCTCAAAAAATAAAAAATGCACTCAGCATTTTAACCGACTACGGAAAAGAGTACTGATATGCATCAGAAACAATCCAGCAGCTTTCCATTTTCATGGGATAAATAGGTGTGGAAATAAGATTACATTAAATTTACTGCTGTATAAACATAAAAAAAAGTGTGATGAGAAATATCCAGGCTAGTTATATTCCTAATGAAAAAGAGAAAGCTTATCCATGAAAAATTACTCATTTGCCTTTTAAAACTCCACCCTGGGAACAAGCAGTCTCAGAAAGTGCAAAGTTTATAATCTCACTTAAAGAATATGGGAGAGTCTCCAAAAATGAGGTCACAGATGACAGAATTCAGGCCTAAAAACATTTGAACATGAAAAACCAACTAGTTATTTATGCAGAGTCCCAAGCATATCTGATTTAGAGAGGAAGACACACCCTGTGCTAAATAATGCTTTGTTGCATGGATGAGATTTAAAACTTTTCAAGTGTTTTTGAGCCCAGAAGCATTAGAGCTTGTAAAAGATTTTCCTAGATACCCCCAGAAACAAAGACAAAAAAAACCCCTGCTGTTCATTATTTATAAGCTTCTGTAGGCTGACACCATTGAGAGAGAGACATTAGGTTTAGTTGGTTTGTTCAGGGGAGTTTGACAGTTTTTTATATTTTGCTTGTTTTAAACACGTAATGTTTGCTGAAAACGGTCTTATCTTCATTGAACTCAGATGGAGTGATTATTCTTTGTCAGTAAGACACCAATAAGGAGTTTCTGGATTTTAGGACATGCAGAAGTGAAGCAGAGAGTATCACTTTAGAAATGGTAACAGTGGAAGGAACAGTAGGACAGAAGAGGTGAAGTGCTAACTGGAAGTCCACTAGCATGTTTTGGTTTTTTTCTGTAGATACTTTAGGTCTGTCAGAATGATGCCTTGTGAACACATCCATTTAAAGTTTTTCATGCAAGCCAGACAATATATACATCCTTGACATGCACTACATTTTCAGCTATTTAATTATCTCTAAGAACTATCATCATTGTAACCGCCAGGAAATTAAAGCCAAAGTTTAATTATTTTTAAAGTGCCAGTAGCATACAGTTTAGAGAACCTATTTATTTAATACACTCTAACATGTGACATCTTAACCTTATTTGCCATGTTATAAACATGTTACAAAAAATACTTACGTATCCCACATCTGGTCTGTAACATGTATATGCTCCTAAGACACTGTGCAGGAGATCATGATAAGGACCACCCTAATAAAAGGAGAGGGGGCAGGGAGAAAAGAAAACAAAATTTTATTTTTTTTCCAAATCACTTCATACATACAGGAAAGTAACAAGCCAGTATTTTAAGATGAAAGCAAGCCAGTGAATTGTTGCCTTATCCACATCTAGAATAATACCAGTTTTTACTCCGAGCATTACCATATATGCTATTGAGATGTTAAAAGTAACAGACCAATAATCCTATGTACTGATTACCACTGAATGATTTCATAATGGAAAATGAAGATGTCTAGTACATATCCAGGGTCAGTCTTTCCTTTTCAGAGAGTGGATATTTTAATTCTTAGTAGCACAAGTTACTGTATTTCAATATTGCATGCCATTTTATATATATCTATATAAAAATCATAAACCTGAAAAAGTGTACTAAAATGCATCAAGATTCCTGTAGCATTAGGAATAACAGGAACGTCATGCAATATATCCAGGAAAAAAAAAAAACAACCCTTACAGTCCATCATTAAGTGTCCCTACTTTATTCTCTTCTAAAAAACAAAAAAAAAACCTCAACAACTTCTAAAAACTATACCACATTTGGCCAGTTAGGTTTCTTTTCTTGTTTAACTATTCAGAATTTTAAAGTTGTCATAGCTAAAGTTACAGAAATCTCACCTTCTGGAAAATATACAGGGATGGAAATGTGCGTGATATATCCAACTTAATTAGCTCCAGACTGGCCTCACGATCAGCAACAGATGCTCCTGCATCTGTAAGCAAAACCAACACTTATTAAAACTGACAAATTCTACAAACTTCAAACTAAAACTGCCATAGACACAAAGACTTAGCATATAAGGAAAAAAAGTTACGTGGCTTTAATTTTTGGGGTGTAACTTCTACAGTGCTATAATTCAAAAGCTAACACTGTCCACTGATACGTAGCATATGCCAACAACTCCAAAAAGTGAGGTAAACTATCAGTAATGACTACCTGTCTACTCATTCTTTTTCAAGTCTATTCAGGCCCAGACATTAACTAGAATTTTAACTTTGCCCAACCCAGTCCTCAAAATCCTGTTTTCTTTCTTATATTCTGCTGAGAATTCAGTTACTGAGTCTGTTTAAGAGCAGAGTGAGAGCACTACTCTTGATCTAAACATGATCCAGCGGAATCTGACTTTTCAAATTTTCCATTCCTAATCAGCTCACATGGTGCGTCATTTAAAACAACAGCATTAAAATATACTATGTACACTAGAGGGGAGAAAAAAAGATTAATCATATAATCACAAGAAGCCAACATATCTTCACTTGCAAAGTCAAGCATATTACTTTAAGTCATGCATTTCTTGGGTCCCACTGTTACTGAAGGTAACCAAAACATAGAGAAACTTCACTGACATCTCCGGAACTGACCACACAGCTGCAATCTGCAGAAGTTACATTACTTCTGAGCTCTCATTAACTCTCATTTGACTCAGATTTTTCTGCATCCTTAGGACTAGCATTCATCAAATGGCAGGAAAGAATGCAGCATTCACTCAAGAACCTCCAGAAATTTGGCTGGCCCTTGAGTTATCTCTGTCCAATCCTCCACATAGGGACATGATACAAATAATAGTGATAATGTGGTGAAAAAAACAGAAGGCACTTGGGGAAAAGGATCTTTCAGAGGGCTTAAATCAGACAAGAGCCATCTGGAAAGCAGATGATCAGAGAATTTGATGAATAGGCTGAAAAGAATCTGCTCTGCTGAAGCCTGAAAAACAGCATTTCATTCCTGTCCTCCTAAAACTTTGATAGTTGGTCTTTCAGACTTTGCTACCAAAGATTAATAATAAGCACAGTCACCTTGCTTGCTTTTCAACCATGGATGAAAATTTTATTACTCTTAAGTCTTCCCTTATTAATACATTCCCAGAATATCTGACACAATCAAGATGGACCCTTCTCCCTTTCATTCCCATCCAGAACTACTACCTTTCCAAAATAAACAAATTACCTATGCTTTCCCTCATGGACAGCCCACACCCCCACAACAAAAGAACAAACCAACCACCACCCTACAAACCAAGGGGCATTGCAAACCTGTTTTCTAAGGATAAGCATATTTACAGTCATGTACACACAGAATTTTTTATAAATTGTTTGTCTCAAGACAAGCTTCAGATGAGTCACAGAAGCAGCCTATGTGAGACTCAAATAATTTACAGTCAAAGTTGGCAGTTATTGAGGACTGGCTACAGCAAGTGCAAACAAAACCAGCAATGGAAGAGACTATTGCATGGCAGCATTTTAAAAAGTATCCACTAACAGCACAAGGAGTTAATGTTTATAACAAGGATATATCCAACCTTAAAAACATAATTGATACTACTTTTAATAGAAAAAACGCCCACAGGAGACAGCAATATGCCAGTGAAAAAACTCTATTATACACAGAACAGCACTAACATCCTCTAACAGTGCTATCTTAATAGATTTGGGAGGAAAGGCCATCTGGGCAGCCAAAGAAACCCAAGTGGGATCTGAAATGTGTCATGTTATGCGTTCTTCACCTCTCAGTTCCACAATCAAAAATAGAGAATATTTTTTTCTTTCCCAAAATCATGGAAGGGATACCAACATAAGAACCATCTAAGCAGAGCTAAGCAAGAGCACATCCTGTAATTTAGTTTCCCATTTCTTCTTTTTACATTTTATCTAATATTTTCATGAGAGCTTAGTCCTAATATTTCAGAGGAGAACATTCATTTGAAAGTAAACTAGCACATGCAATATTTTAATGCATCTTTTATTGATACAGTAAATACTGCCAAGCCCCTCACTCACTGACTTAATATAAGAAAGTAAACATTTAAGTAGGGAATGACTCGAGCACTTTTATTAAGTATTCTTAATGCTGCAATTCCATTGTAGACTTCCTGGTTTTCAAAATTGAATAGGAGGTTGTTGAGCACTCAGGAGAGCTCACCTTCTGTGTCATTCTCAGCAGTTGTCTCACTGAAGCTTTTCCATCGTTCCTTAGCTCTCGACAAGAAGATTTCATAAAGTTCTGTGAGACAGCAAAACAAAATCAGTCATAGAAAAGGAAGTAGTATGAAAAGCATCTATCCAAGACAAAAGCACACTAATAAGTATTCTTGGCTTTGGTTGCTTGATTTCATTTTAAGTCACTGGAGGGAGGGGGAGAATCTGTTAGGTGGTTACTGCTAACCACTGGAGTACCACTTTTATAGTACCAGTTTTGTAGTGTGCACTGTATTGTGCTTTCTGCCACAGTGAACATGCAAACTATGAAAGGGAAAGGATGCCTTGAATAATTCAGATAATTATTTTTGTGAATAATCATCAAAATCATTCATTATGAAATAAAGCAATTCCTCTTTTCACTCCCTTAAGAAACCAAAGCTAAAATTTCTTAATTTTAAACATAAAAATTATTTTTTGGAAGGGAAGCCCCACCTTAATTATTACAACACTAAAATGCTCTTGTAAGCAGGTTTTGAACTTTGCTTCCATAATTTATAAGGCTATGATGTCTACTTGTAAAACACAGCTGTTCCTAACCTTGCAAAATACAATTCTTCACAAAAAAATACACTGATTTTTTTTTTAAATGAAAGTTGACATTTTTCTTTGAAAACAATGGATCACATTTTAATGCAAAATTAAGTTGGTTAAGACATACCAGGAGTGATATTTAATTCGTTTCCCACAGCTAGACTCCAAACCTTCCCACGTACACTTGGGGGTAATCCCTGCCACCACAGCTCTCGAACTCTTCGAGTAGCACGCCTAAGATAGGGAAGCAGGGAGAAGAAAAAGAAAAAAAAAAAATAAAAAAGTACATATTGCACATCTTCTTTTCTAAAATCACTGGGCAATTTACAAGCAAAATAACATACCATTTACCAAATCAGTATTCAAGGATCTCTGCTTATGCTAAAGCTCCACTAAAAAAACCCCAAAACATCAAGCTCCCAGAAAGCACATTTCATGTTGCTCTGTAATGACCTCACACTATATCACAGCAACAAAAACCGACTTCTTGACAACACAGAAAGGAAAAGGAAAATAAGGTATGTGGGTCCTCAGTTTCCAGAGGAGAAACAAGCCACCCTTGCCTCATTTACAGAGTAGAACTTTACTTACATGCCTTCCCAGTTAGGTAGTATTTCATTGACCCAAATCACCATAGCACTAGCGATATTCTCTTCTTGCTTGAAACGCTCTCTCATTATTTTTTTCCTTTTATGTGCTTCTTTAATTTCTGTTAGGCATAACATGTTAATAATTCTGTATTAGTGTATATGAATTATTTGGTAAATAATTCAGCTATTATCTAAATATTTAGATGTCTGAAAGATGAAGGGTAAGTTACAGTTGTGTGTACTATTTCTGTGGACTGTAGGTGTATTTCTCAGGACATTTTTTTAATTTAAGCTAAGTTGTTCAAATACAGTGATTTAGACAAGCAAAAATCTGACTAGAACTCTCTTCTGCAGTACACAGAATGACTAAAAAGCAAGCACATCACCAGCACTGTTCTTTCTGTCATGATTTTCATACCACATTCTATCTGAGCCTTACTTATTACTTATTACTAATCAGCAGTATTTATAGATAAAATTATTATTTAAAGGTGCAATTCTACATTAATTTAAAAATTATTCAAATTTTACTGAAGCATCTACCTAAAAGGATTATGTATTTTCTTTTCTGGAAACAGGACCTAAAGACCTGAGACAGTCACAATGGTGAACAAGAGAACAATGTTCTGCCATCTGTTAGAAAAGGATCATTTGTAGATCCCTCTTATTAAAAAAGCTAAGGGAAGGACAGAGCAATGCTGTTATGACATCACTAAGAACCACTGTGACTAGACATTTTCTATTTATGCATGCATTAGACACAACAGTGTAAACATGCCAACCCTGGTAAACCAATACGGCTGACCAGCTTCATTAAGTTTTCACTGAAGCTTTGTGTGTGGCAACAGTTACTGTAATAAACCAGGGCACACATATGAAAACACTACACATGGTTGCACCTCCCAAGATGCAGTTATTAAAGAACACGGACCACAGATCACAACTTACAAGATGCACACCACAAGAGCAGAGTGAAATGAATTGTCAGATGCCTTGGATTTCTTATTTCATCTTTCAAAGCTAAAGCTGCCTCAGATCCATAGAGGATCAATCAGTTCAGAAGCTTGTATTTCTGACAACAGCCCAAGTAAAGCACGCACTACAGATTCTTAAAATAGCATATTCCCTGAATACTAGGCACAAGACTGCAGAAGTCCTTTCAACAACTATTCATAGATTGACACAGTACCAGATGCTACAGATCTGTTTTTTAAATTAAACATATCTAGTGGGAGTAGGAAGGTTCACACAGGTAGAGCTGTCTGGAAGAAAATCCGGTTTTCATCTGTCTTCGCGCTGAAATTGATCTCAAATTCCTGAGAAACTAGATCTTTAAGCAGTCAGTTTTATTATACTTTGGCTCTTAGTGGCAACTGCAGCAACACAGCTTGAAAAAAGAGCCCAAATATCCAGAAAGTTTCTAGCTGATCATACTACACAAGTAGTTTTTCCTTAAAAAGTAAACAAAAGGTTAAGCTGCATTCTGAACCTAGTTACATTCATTGTAGTGGAATAAGAAAACAATTTGATAATTGAGTTCTGTTTTAAACTGCATGCCCCTGTGTACCAGAGAATAACCCAGACATTAAACATGAAGTTCTTTAATGTATGTACTCACCTACAACCCAAAATTTCCTTTATTTTTGCTGCACAGTTAAAAAGACTTACAGTGATTATTTGCAGTTAACATACCTCGTTTTTTTGCCTCTGCTACCATCTCATCATATTCTTGTCGGTGACGTAAAGCCTCCTCCACTGATTTGGCAGGAAGATTTCTGAAAACAAGTTGTTCCTGAATTCAATACACACAAGTGACATTCTGGACCATTTCAGAACAGATTTAAATTTGGCTTTTCTCTAAGGTGAGCTCTGAGGTTGTCACACTACCAGTGTTTCAGTAACAGTTGTATAGAACTGTCAGATGTTTACTGCTCCTGTTTTTTAGTTTCTCCTAGAGCTTCCCCCAAAGTATGGTTATTAAATCTGTTTAACATCTGGAACGATGCTCAAATTAAGTAATAAAAGGGAAATACTGACAAGCCATACAGTTATTTATTCCAATGCATTTCGGTACATGTGTATTTTAATCACTAAATACACCTGCATATAGAGACCCAGTTGTTCACATGAAATCTATCATGGCGTATTTTCAATAAAAGGTAAAGGTTTTTATTCATTATAGCTAGCCCTTTAAAATTCCCACAAAAGAAGATAGGTTTCCCAAAGGAAGAAAGAATAGATCACCATTTATGTCAGAGCTAAAGCTAAGGAAGCTTGCTGCAGTGCTACAAGTTCACCAGCTCAAAATGTGTTTTTTGGCTGCATAGTGATCCTCTAATTGCCAAACACACGCTTCCTTGTGACCAAGAAGACTCATTTCAAAACAAATCAGAGCACAGTGTTTGCTCTCAGTCTCTTACCCAATTTGGTCTACTTTGGTTCAAAATAAATAGAAAACAGTTTTGTCATTTTAATATTAAAAGTTTTCCATCTCCTCTTATACAAGCAGAAAAGATCACTTAATATTTCCAGTAAAAGTGAGAGCAGAATATATTTTCAAGGATGGATAGTGGCAGCACATTAGACACTTGGGATGACACTCCAATTTGAAACAAGTGTCGTTTGGAAAAACATACTTATAGTAGTTTGTAGGTTGTAGTAGTATGAAAGTAAAGAAAAGCATCAGCAATCCAGTAACTGCCTATCTTACTCTCTGCCATACTGTAAAAGAAATAATACATTAACAAAAAAAATACTGCTAGCAATCCTCAGGATATTTCTGTTTTAGCACTGAATGAGCTTATATACCCCTAGAGAGAATATTGAAAGAAACACTGTTTCTGAAATATGTTCTGTTTTCCATTTCCTAATTGGAATTAAACAGAGCAAACATTTAACAGTGCCATCACAAGCTTTTTCATGGTGCAATTTGAAAGCATTGCTCCACTTCCTTTCCTCAAGCATGTGTTCCTGGTCAGCAGGTCCTTCTCTTTCCTTCAAACTGCTAGACTGTATGGTTGAAAATACTGACCAATTTATTACCAATTTTTCATTACCATTCTTATTTGTACTGATATGGGGTTTGTTACATTTTCATCTACTGTTTCCTTGCCTTCAGCTGTAATTTTAAGAAGTCATGAAAATTAAATCAGAACAAGGGAAAGGAAGAGTTTTGGTGACTGCTCCAATCTTGGTACCAACAATACACTGAACTGTAGCTGCCAGATGCAAAATGAGCACTTAGTGTTTGTGACAGGAAAGGATTGCCTGTGTTTCCAAGGCAATCCTTCCCACTCCTGCTATTACCTACCTAACTTTTTTTTTTTCCTTTTTAAAAACTCGTGTGGTAAGACAAGTCCAGGTTTGATGAAATGACAACTGTCACTATTAAGTCTTCACAACTGGTCTAGGAAATTAAGTTTCCAGATTGGGGAATGGAGGAGCAGGGAAAGGGGAGTGCATGCTGAGAAGGCAGTGAAGAAATCAATCAAGAGAATTCCTGAAGACTTTAGGGATGCTCACAACACTGTCACAGACAGCTGTGATATACAGTAGGTAATAAATTAGTGGCTCTATTACAGTGAGAAAGAACTCTTCACATAGACTATAATATACTTAAAAGGTTCTTCTGGAGGTACTTGTTAGGCTATTATCTCAGACAGAATAATCCAATGATACTTTCACATAAGACTTGTGAAGTTTAGCTCATCATAAGTATATCTAAAATTCAGTTGCACAGCAGAATCATACTTACGCTGGTCGATCCTCCAGAATCAAAGCAGTAGTTGAAAGTGGTTCAAATTCAATATTTTTACGTCTTGCTGATGGGGGTGGAGGTTTATACATTCTTCCTGTCCGTGCTTCATATTCCTAAACAACATTATTGATAAAAATTAAATTTCAGCTTTCAACCTCACCCATAATTAGTAACCATGATAATACTTAATACTTAAATAATTTAATATTATATATTTTAACATTATTTTATAGGACAGCAAGCAAGATACTACAAGTTGAAATTGCTGATAGCAACAGTGCACCTTTCCAGGACTGCTAAGTGAAGATGAATCAGAATACAGTTTCTTGCATCAACTTAATCTTTGATCTATTCTAGTTCAATATTACAACTGAGCACCCAAGGATCAGTTAGTTAGGATATCTGCATAATCTTCCCAACCTAGTTAGTGCACAAGTATATTTAAGTAACATGTAGAGTTGACAGTAAAAAACCCTCACCACTAACAACAAAAACCACTAATCAAGAACATGTGTCTCTTCCCATTTCTTCCTCTCAGTTCTAGCCACCCTTAAGATCCAGTACACCTCACATTGCTGAGGCCTTTAGCAAGACCTTCAAGCTCATAATAACCATAACCACCTACACTATACTCAGTGACAATTTAACAATATTTGTCATTACAAGTCTGTTTCACATAATTTCTTTCTCAGAGGTTAAAACATGCAATCTACTTAGAAATATTCAACAACCTTTAATACACACAAGATTCTGAGAAAGAAACAATCCCACTCTTTTATCACAAGAGCAACACAACAAAACAGAAATATGATACAATCTTTAGAAAAAAGGCTAAGCAGACCCAAGGGAAAACCTCAGATCTCAGATCCCCTCTTTTTTAGCCTCTAAATAAACATTTACTGCCAAGTTAACCTTTTAAGATGTGCTGAATGGGTATCTGTGACAAGACCTTTTAACCTATTCCCAAACCAAGTTAACTTGTGGGGTCACACTCTCCTTAGGTATGAAGGCTAAATACTAGTTTCTCTGCAAGTCTTCCACATGCTGGAATTCAAACATACAATACTAAGAGCTGAAAAATCATTTTTTTTAGAGAACAAATTCAAGATACTTTAGTAATGTATTTTCACAGATCACACAGCTCTATTCTTAATCATAGCCAAGTGAGTTCTAACATATAAGCTTTTTTTAATCTATGGACAGTTTGCTTTTGTATACATCTGTTGCTTTAATAACTCTGTAAGTAAATTTAAAAAAAAAATCAAATACTAATTAGGTCACATATCTTCCCAGTCATATAGGAATCTTCTCTTCAAACTGCTCCCAAATGAATCTCACACCTAATACACAGCTTCATGTACACCTTAGTTCTCTCAGAGAGAAAGAAAGTTTTACATAGTCAGTGTTCATTGACAGCATTGTAGAAACAGAGCTGACAACTTTAAAACTATTATATAGGTTAAAAGTTCAGTACACAGTTCATAAAGTCAAATGCAAAAAGACCATTGCACATGCACAATGCAACTTCAGATTTCCAGAGAAGGAACCAAGTCCAAGATTAAGGTCTCCTAGGGCTTTCTGCTCACAGCCTCCTCACTCTGTCCATTTCTAACAATCTCTAACAAAATTTCTGTTCTTCCACATTGGGTATGATACATTAAATGATCCGAGAAGTATAACCTTAATGATGTCACATTAACCTCATCTCAAGACTAAAATTAAAAGACAGTCAAAAATCTATAGCAGCCAGCCTACTCTTTCAACTATAGGAGAATATCTGTTGCTTTACCATCTTCAAAAAAGTCCAAATACCTTGATAGCAACTGTTTGCTATCATCATTTAAACATATATTCACACTAAAATCCCAATTCTTTTTAAACACAATAACTTAAAAGTTACTAGCCAAGTCTTCTTAAATACAACTTACTTCTCAATAAGTCTAAGGTTTTGGCCAAGAACTGTGGTTATACAAATTTCCTAGAACACACTTCCCCTCCTGAAGGGTAATTCCCAAGTTTTTGCTTTAAAATAATGTGCATCCAACACCATTCATCATCACCACTCAAACAAGTACCTTGAACAACTGGGCACATGGGATTGGTAGAGTTCTGTTGTAATTCACACAAGCACAAGAAAAATCAGAAAATTGACATTCACTGTATGAGTGAATACACATATTCTCAAGGTAATATTATTTCATTCCACCTGAAAACAGAAACATCAGCACTCTTGCCATGCTGTATACCTCAGGATACTCCAGTGCATTTGTAAGTTAGGAATGCATCCTGTGAAAGCAGCCAGAGATCAGCATCCAGGTTGCAGTACAGTAACAATGCCATCCCTCCTATTCTTGGTAGAAGTTCTAATTCACTTTCACATCCTTCTTTGTAACAGAAGCCACAAAATCAAGTTCATTTAGTAGTCTAGAATCTTTTCAATGTTCCTACATGTTGAATTTATATGCAAGTTTAAAAAAAAATCAGCACTGCAAGTTGTACGTTACAAATGAAGTCACTCTTACCTTTTTTAACACAAGCAATAAATTTGAATAATGCTAGTGCTTCTGGCTACTGTATGTGCTAAGAACGGATATACTATTTCCAAAGCAGCAGAGAAAGAAAAAAACAAACTAAAAAGCCTTCAGAGATTTTCACAAAAGGCAGAACTCATCATCCAACTGTGTTTCTGAAAATAAGTACATGCTACGAACAGTTGGGTTTTGTAAGAAAAGATCACATGAACAGAGAAGGAAAACTAAGTGTCACCAGAAAGAGTCAAAGCAGAGATCAAAATAGCTTCAGGCTCAAACTGTCATGGTGGCTTATTCCCCAAATCGAAATACATTCACAAAGCATCAGAACTTCCCATTGGAAGATGCTTCTTCCTCAAGAAGTCCGTGCACTAGGAAATTTATTTGAAGATTAGATCCCAGAACCAAACACATAGAGAACTTACACAACTAAAATATCCATTTTTTTCTGGATACTTTGCATGACTAGATGTAAAGAATCCAATATTCTTAACTCTGCATTTGAATCAGAATCTAAAATTCTTGGTGTGGAACAAAAAGCTTGAACTCACACAAAATTTCACTTCAAAAGATGTGAGTTAATACTTTTCCATAACAAGGTAAAAATATAATTTAAAGTCAAATGCTTTGTCAAACATGCAGGACATGTGGTAGAAGACAGTTGACAGCTAAGATTCAAGACTATGTAAGACCTGTATATGTAAAAAAAGTTATTTTGGAAGTGTCACATGTATGGTTTCACAAGCTTAGAGAAGGTTGTTAAAAAATATTACAAGATATCAGGCATTTACTGAAAGTTCCAGAATGTTTCACAATCCCAAAGGAGAGACAAATTTCAGCTTTAATAGAAAGTAAAAATAGTTATCTCCTTATTAAGGCTGGAATTGCACCTTCTCATCCTCTAAGACAATAATTAATCTGTTAACAGGCTAAAGGCATGTTTTTCCTGAAAAACACCATGACAAGATATTTAAGAGCGCTACGATATGTGGAGGGACTTGCATTTCTGGTATTTATTCCCACAGAAATACAGATAAGCCTATTAACCTACAGGCAGGTAGCAGGTAACTGGGGCTGGGAAAAAAAAGGCTTTTGCTTATAAACTGCCTTTGTGCCTGAGAAGATAAAGATACCCCAAATACTATTTTCTAAAAAAAAAAAAGGAAAAAAAAAAAGGAAAAAACCACACACAAACAAAAGAACAACCAACCAATCAAACAAAAACCCACCAAAGAAACAACAACAAAACAAACAAACATCACCACAAAGAACACTAAAACACCTTCCTGGGGTTCTAAATAAACAAAAAATAATAAACCTGCAGAGGTCTATTGCCTGCACCTTTTCACTGTCTACATGGAAAACATACAAAAGAGAAGTTTCTTTCATCCTTTCTCTGAAGAACCATCTGGTACAGCCAGACCATTGAGAGTTATTTTAGATATCTCTAAACACTACTGGATTGCTCTGTGTAATGTGTGTAATTGCCCATAGCTCCGTCTTCCAATACTTAACAACCTTACAGAAAGGAAAACCAGCTGCATTGCAGCATTCCAGAAGCATTAGTTGACCTTAAGTAGGGTATGCTTCTGAGGATAAAGTATTTAACTAAGTGTGAACATAGTGATTCAGTCTTAGAAGACAAACTTGCATCTACAGTGTCCAAACTATACAGATGTAAAGGAGTAAATACCAGCCATAAAATTTAACATGAATCTTGCTTGTATAAGTTTTGATCTATCTATGATCCAACAACAAAAACTGAACTGGAAATGAGTGATAAAAGCCTTGGATTACAAGGACTGTGGAAGTCCTCACAGTACCAATCATGCAGCTAAAGTACCACAGATCCAATTATGTTTTAGGCAAACTGGAGGAGAAAGTGATCTGATAGGCAAGATTGAATTAATTTACCGCATCTTAAGGATTGCCTCTATTTAAAGTAGATGTCAAAGCACACTAATACTCCAATTAAACAAAGCATGCACCCTGCAGATGACAGTGTCTTCTAACATGTTTTCTCCTCCAAAATTCTAAGGCTGATACTAAAAGAGGTTTTATTCAATCAACCATGACTTCTGTTGAGAAAACAGAATGGGGATTGCCATATATTGTGCTAATGGTCTCTCCTCTACATACACATGACTCTGGAGCAGATGAGTCTATAAACCATCTATATGATTATTTTCATGATTTTATACAGCTGCTTAGATATGTCATCAGAAAGATTGCATCCCTTTTGAATCTACTGTTTGAATGTACTCTCAGGCACATGGTATGACTCTTGAGGATGGTCCTGTGCAGGCCTAAGAGATGGAGTCAATGATCCTTGCGGGTCCCTTCCAACTCAGCATATTCTGTGATTCTCTGAGTCAGGGTTGATCATTCAAGAATGGAAGCATTAATAGAATCACTTAGGAGGGCATCCATGTAAGAAGAATTTCTGCTAATGCATAATCCTACATCATCATATGTGCTGCCTCTGGGTTAAATGCTAAAATCTAAAGCTGGCACTGGCTACAAGGTGATCATAAACAAAGAAGTGTTTATAGCAAGAGCAGATGTCACTGAAAAATTCTGAGTCAAACTAGACATATTCCTGGAACTAAGAATTCCAGATGCTATCAGAACAGGCAGAACGGTACATTCTTGCCTAATTTGCAGGTGAAATAGGAAGAACATATATTTATGGAGGAAAACATATTAATTTTCACATAGCACAAGAGACCAACCAAACTGACACTTAAGAGTTTCTAAGTCAACCTTCCAAAGTAATGCCATACACCTTCAATTCTTTGTTTACTTTATTTTTTCCTCAATTGGATATTTAACAAGGTGCATCACATTTCATCTTCTTTTGTTCACAAGAAGCCACTGGCTTTGGGCCCAACAAAGAAGAGCTGAGAGTGGCCGGACCATGTAACCATTTGCATCAGAATCAACTGGTGGTTACATCACTGCTCTGTTTCACAAAGCCACAGCAACCGTTTCATAAAACTAAAGAGCCAACCTGTACTATTCCTGTTTAACAGACTGCAGGATTCAATAAAAAGTTTACAAAGGCAGCAGTTGGAGCAATTTCAGAAGGATACAGTCACAGCAGATAGATGACACAACGAAAGTTTCAACAGCTACGCTTTTCTACATTTCCAATTTCATATTGGAAATAAGTGATTAAAAGCATCTGGAGTTCTGAAGTGCCACTGTTAATGACTTGCGTGACTTAGTGACAGAAAAAAGATTCAACTCTAATAAGGTGTTCAAAAATATTAGAAATTAAGCCTTTTAACAACTTTTACCATTAAGCAACAAGGCACAAACATAGAAAGTAAATTACTATCAAGCTCTATCATTACCTATTTCCTACTATTCAGGAACATGCAATATAAACGATAAACAATAATACTCTATCACTTTAAGCTGTTAGTGAGACTCAGGTGTGAAGTTTGTTTGTTTATTTTACTAATGGTATTTAATGAGTTGATGGTTAGTGCCATAAAATATTCATGCTACTGTGAAAATGTGATGTTTTTTCTATTTTAATGAGTGCTACACAGTCCCATGCATGGCATTGAATACAACTAAAAAAAGTATATATTAAATTTCATACCCCTGTGTTTAACAGACTGAGAGCAGATATTGACGCAAGACTGCCAGAACTGTCATCCTAATGAGAAAAACAGAAGCAAAGCCTTAGTGAATAAATGAAGGAAAAGACCATTACAATATAGCAACATGCAAGCCAAAATTTAAATTCACATGTAGAGTATTTATCTTCTATGTTTGAAGACACATAGATGTGTCTGTTCCTCCTTCGCCAGCCCTCAAAATATACAGATATACATACAAAAGCTGCCCATTTGTGCAAGTTGTCTACAGACATTGGTTGTGTTATCTTTCTGGTTTAATTGATGTTTTATATTCTCAGTAATCAGCACTTTTGCCCAAAGCGAGATCTTTTGCCGTGGCGCTTCTCAGGCACAGGACAAAAGGCATTCCCAAGACATCACTGCCTCTCCCTAGTACACATCACTCATAAAAGTTAGACTTACTTAAACACTAGCCTTGGAAGGCACCCTGTTAAAAAGCAGAAACAAAACATTGTCCCCCGCTTCCTCCTGCCATGTAATAATCAGTATTTCTAAACTCAAAGTCCAAAAGTGGACTACACCTCAACATTACTGGTGAGCCAATGAGAACTGAGATGCATTTGTAAGGCTTTGAGAAATAATCACTTAAATTAAGCCTAAGATTCTAAGCACCAATCAAACCCTTCACAGCACATTGCAGCAAGGTAATCAGTTAAAAGCATGCCAATAGAAGAGACTCCATTCAACCACAGCTCTGCACACTTCCATTCAAAAGTCAAAGCTGGTTTTCTAATGGAAAGAAAAGCCAAGCAGGGGAGGTGACAAACCCAGCCATTTGTTTTAAGCACCAAATTGCAGCACCAAGATGAAGGAAAATAAGCTTTGCATCATGACTTCAACAGAACATATCTGCAGTTTTCTGTACCATGCACACCCCAGAATAATAGAAAAGTATTTTAAAGGTTTTCTTATCTCTTGACATACTATTTTTATCTTTTCAGTATTGAAGTACCATACCAGCCTCAGAAGGATAAGGCTAACATTAAAACAAACAAACCCCCCCAACCTAAAGAAAAAATATCCATGTAAGACAGCAGATCTACCACCTAAATCTTTTTGCCAAATTCTTTATCCTTTTGGAATTTGACATAGCCTGGCTAGGTGATGATTTTGCTATGTCAGCACCTCAAGCTCAGCACCATGTCTGCTTAATCTGCAAAAGCTCACCTCTTTAAGAGAAGGAAAAAAAAAAAACCAAAACAATACATCATGCTTTGCTAAAGAAGTCCAAAGGTCTAATAGAGGGGGAAGAATGCCATCAAAGAGAGAATCCAGACTACAAAAAGACCCAAAACATCATGTCCCACCAGATCAAAGTAAAAGTTTTATCATCTTTATTACATCAATTTATATTCTTTGTTTACTCCAAACTTCTAAGAACAGAAATGAAAATATATACAATGCTTATGTTTTCTTTTTCAAGCAAGTTTGCTTCAATACCCTTAGTAGTTGTCCCCAAAGACTTTGTTTTTGAATAACAGCAATCAGAAGAATTCACATCAGCAGAGTCAACACCTCTGTGTTATTTTCAAAGCACTGCTCCCATCCCCACTGTAAGTTACTCCCCTGAAGATGTATTTGTGCCACCAGTATAGCACTGACAGCATAAAAACTTCCTAAGTTTTCCTTGTCAAAGCAGCTGGGTAAGCTCTGGCAGTAGGAGCTGAATTGTATTTTATGTCCTTTATGCAAAACAAAAGGAAGCATTTGTCACTCTGAGGGGTTCTACTACTTTCTCTACCACTTTACTGACAAGATAATCGCTGCAGAAATCTAGAACACTGGGGAATGTCTTTAGTTTACCTCTAGAATAAATATTTTACTGACTACACGTGATTCTGGAACTACGTGGTACATTTCTGGAGAATCTGAACTGCTACAGCATCCACAAAGAAAATCATCACAGCCTTGTCACTGCTGCTAGTAGAGCAAATTGTTATTCAGGCGTTACATGTTCCTTGCAAGACCCAATACCCCATAAATAAATAAACAAGTAAATAAATTTTATTGTCTGTCCTCCTTTCAAGGCAATTTGTTACCAATGTATTTCAACCCTATATCTGGTAAACAGGCAAAAGTCTTGCCTTTCTCTTTTCTCCAGTAGCAGTGCAAGGTGAGCCAACACAACCTCTATATAACAATCTGCTTAAGAACCACTCCTACGAAAAAGCATCTAGCATTGTACAACTTCTCACAGATAATTAGTCCTTAGGTTTGTTTACAAACACACCATACACATTTTTATAAGCATTAAAGCTTCACACACTTTTAAACTGCAACAACCAAAACTGGAGGGAAGAGTTAATATTGCAAAGTAGAAGGTTTGAGTTGTATGAAAACCCATTCAAAACGCATCTGTTCCTCTGAAGAGAAGCCTCTGAAAATCCTTGTCCCTGGGAGACCAAGAGAATTCTGCCCAATCAGTGACTGCAATTTCTCCATTAGATTTCAGACCGGAGATAACAACATTGGAAAAATATGCAAGTGAAGACACTGAGTCTTTTAGCCCTTGAGTAGTTATTTTTTTTAAAGATTTCAGAGTCACCCCAACACATTTTCAGAGGTTAGTTGTACAACAGTGAAGTCAACAGTTAGTATTTAATGGACTGTCTAAAATTAAAACCTTCCAGTTTGTACACAAGGTGACAGATTTTGGAAAAAGATGGTTTCACTTCTGAATAAGCAATCATTTCTAAATCACTGCAAGCTTTTCATGGTGTGTCAGATTTAAACAGAAAAGAAGCCTCTTTTTCCACCTCATTTAAGGCTGCCACTAAGAGCAGCATTGCTAAAACTGCTGATAAAATGAATTTGGTGAACATTTTACTTTTTTTTTTATTTTGCAATGTGTATTCGCAAATTATGAGTTTAATTCAGGCATATTCGAAAAAAACCAACCATACTGTTTTAAACAAATTAATAAAAAGTATGCAAGACTGCTTTAATGAAAAAAGAGCTAAACTTAATGACTTAATTTCAGAATAGTTTTGATTATAGATTAAAAGCTCTTTTCTTTAAGCATAAGCACAAAAACTGAAATTGAGCTTGCATTTTTAAAGAGAACTTGGACTCTAGTCAATACATTCCAAAATGTTATATATCAGCCCACAAGTCTGTTTCTACTTTAAATGCTTCTGCATTAAAATATTTTATCCATTTAATTTAAAGCAGATTTCTGTACAGACTGAAAAGAATTTACCAAACTGATCATTAATGACTACATACTTCTTCTAATAGCCAGTTTTATTAGCTGCAATTCATGAAAAAAGGCACACTTCCTAAAACCATCAAAGGCATTTGACATTTGCAGTCCTGGGGAGTTGCTGTTTTCCCTTTTTAAAAAACAGTGAAGGAAGGAAGCCCAGAGAAGAGAGAGATGTCCAGCAAAAGAGTTGGCCTCGATCACATCCTGCTTGGGCAGCTCTAAATCCAAGGAGGGATGAGCGTGCCAGCAGCTGCGAGAGGGGAGATGCAGCTGCCAAGAACTTTCAACCTCTGACCCAGTTCGAGCGAGTGCACCTCGCCCGGAGCAGGCTGATGGCAGCACAGCTGTGAGGGACTCGGCTGCTCCCCAGGCAGGCAAGCCCCCCAGGCTGCTGTACCACAAAAATATTTATCTTCTTCTACGTGTGCTAAGAAGACTGCAAAGAAATTATTTACAGTAATATTCATTAGACAGTCTCTGAAGGCAGAGCTGGCTAGCGTCGCCATCTGAAAAATGTCTGAAACAGTATCCCAAATTAAGTTTCCAGATTTTCTCGGAGGTTATTCAAGATATTGGAATCACTGCCTGACTTCTCTGGAGAGGCATATATAGCAGTGTCTAGTTGATAGACTGACTGGGAGCCACAAGCATTCATTTAAATGTAATTATCAATTTACTACGTCACCCTTACCATACCAAAGATAACAAAGGAGGTTTCCGTCAGCCAGAATGGAAAGGGGACACCTGAGTTCCACCAACCTTTTGGCTATAAATGTACAATGATGCAATTTTTCTCTCTTTTACTAGTAGGAAAGTCCTTTAAGTTTCATTATATTGCCATAAAACTTTGATGGAAGTATTATTCTTATCCAAAAGACTTCCTCCTCTTATTAATTACAAAGTTTTTCCTGTTGTGAGTTAATTTTTCTCACAACAGGGCTTCCTACGATCTCATCCTTTATCTGAAGGATGCTGACTCATTTCTGAGTTTCCTTAATCAAGGGTTTATTTGTACCCTCTCAAGGCTGGCCACTGGCATCTGTAAAGTGAGAGAACTGTGTTCAACCATGGAGAATAATGTTCAGGAACAGCAAGATTTGTTGCTAACAATAAACTACCATAAACTCCCTTACAGGTAGCTTTCCTACAGCTTAAGCCCATTCTACTTGCAGTCTTACACCTAAAGCTCATTTTACAAAAGTTGGCTAACAGTAAGTAGTCATGGTTCTGACTGTAGATTGCTAAAAAAAAAAACAAAAAAAAAAAACAAAAAAAAACTGGAGAAAAATGCAGGGTTTGTGTTTCAGATCACATTTGATCCCTCCAATTTAGAAAGTCAAAGTGCAAGTTTGCAGAGACACTCCATGTAGGTTATGAAGCAATCTGCCACGTTCACAGAATTACTTATGAATAAAACATATTAAGTTTCAATCATATTTATATCAACAACTTCTTGAAGGCCTATATTTTTTTCACTTGCCTATATTCATTCTTGCCTATATTTTTTTCATTCACATCTCCTGCATAGTGAGGAACTAGTCTAGGGGCTTCAGTCAGACATTTGAAAGTGAAGATGCTATTTTCCACTGATCTTCAGTAACCAAGTGTACCTATATCCATTCTAAATCATCACCAGCTTAGCAAATTTGAACACTTTTTTGAGAAAAGAAACCATTGGCTTTTCTTCAAAGGCATGTGCACAGGGAGCTATATCATAAATCTCAAGCACACATACAAGACATTTGACATATGCTAAATTTGGAGACATTAGGGTCACTTCTCAATTAAAGATCCAATTGTCTTGGGTGTTGTACATCTAACTGTGTGGAGAGCGTACTGTCAATCTGGATCCCCCTTTGATAACTGTATATCTTAGCTCATGAGGCTTTATCTAAAACCCAGGCATGCTTTAGCCAAACAGAAAGCTAAAAATGTTAGCTATTACCTTACTCAAGATTATGAAAATCCAACATTGATTTTAATCTGGCAAACATGACACAAATCACATGACCATGGCTAGGACCAACTCAATCATATTTAAAGATAATATATTGTTGTAATACATTTGCTTTTCTACCACTTTGGAGAAGTTAAAAAAAAACAACAGGAACACTGCCATTTAAAACAAAACACAATCACTGAGGGACAACAGAATAAGAAAATAGGACTATTTTTTCAGATTGTTATCTTCAACAGGTTGCCCAGGCAAGCTGTGGATGCCCCATTCCTGGGAGTGCTCAAGGTCAGGTTGGATGGGGCTTTGAGTAACCTGTGCATGGCAGGAAGAGTGGAACTAGATGACCTTTAAGGTCCCTTCCAAACCATTCTATGATTATAACACAGCCTCCAGAACAAATGTCTTCATTACTAGAGAACAGTAAGCAGATGATCGGTAGCACTGAGCAGATTCTCCGGATTTTTACCACTGCATTTTCATAGCACAACACCAACAACATTCACCTGCAAGTAAACAAAGAACACATGCCCTCTTTCCCACCCAAAAAGCAAAATCATTTACATAAGAAAATTGTATTTGAAAATGTTAAAAAAGCAGTCAGTTTACCTCACAGTAAATCACAGGATGGTTTGGTTTGGAAGGGATCTTTAAAGGTCATCTAGTTTCAACCCCCAAGATGGCACTTGCTGTAATCATTTCCCTACAACGTTTTATTGTGTGACAAACCCCCTTACATCGAAGTCCTTCAAAAAGAATCTCTCATTTTTCACTTTAGTTACTCCCAAAAGGCTCTTTTTGCCACAAAGCTCTTTCTAGAAGATGACTGAACACTGCTTCATTCACAGCCATTTGCACCTGCCAAACACATCAGCTTATATGGAATTTAAGAAAAGAGACAGAGAAAGCAGCTCCCAAGAGACTGGAGTTACTGTTTTAACAAGCACACGGGACTTTCACATTTCACACGTCAACAAATCTTTCCATTTCAGGTTTATAATATTAAGTTATATTAATGCTAATATTAAGTAAATGATACATTACCAATTGCTCACCTTCAAAGACTATGACATTTTAATATTATTTTATCAAATAAACTCCACAGGAACAATTATATGGAAGTGTAACTTTGTGTCAGAGGAAGAAAATCAGAGGTACCTTTCTGGAGTACCCCAGTAACTCCAAACCAAGTTCAATTTACAGTATTATTTTGGAACAAAATATCTTGAGGGAAATTAAAACTTTCATTTAAAAAAGATGATATGTTTCAGAATTCTAAGCAATTTGTCACAAGTTATCCCCACAGGAAGCCTTCCAGGCAATAACAACTACGGAAAAATCAGTTAGATTGTGGCATATCATATTAAATAAGTGTGCTGGTTAAATAAGACAATAAGTCAAAACATTACAGGAATTTAATACAAGTTCTGATGTCTTGACAAAAACAGCTTAAATGCTTTCTGAACATGTATCACCTTTTTATAAGCACTGAGATGTACTGAGGAATGTACCTGATAAAACTCAAACTTCTTAGTAACTACTATTCTTTAAACAAAGTGTCAAAAGAGTTTCTCAGAGCACTCTATGGTTGTATAACAATATGGAAATAACAGCAGAGAAACACAATATCTATGTGTTATTTTTACAGGTTTCATACCTAGAGCTGTGTGATGTTTACTCACCTGCTGAATAATTTTGGAATCTTTCGGAAGGTTTTCCCTGGGTGGGACTTTTCCAAACAACTTCCAACCAGGAGCGCTTTGGACAGCAGGTTTGAGTTCCTTTGTCCTTTTAGTGAAAAAGTTTCTGTAAAGAGAGGAGGGTTTTCTTTTTGTTTATTATAAGCATATAAACAAAATATATTGTGCCCATTTACACTTTTTTAAATGCAGTTTGCCACTGGGGTGAACTGTAGATATTTACTGCTCCGCAAATGCAGAGTGTGCTACCTTAGCTTTCTCTTTGACTTGAAATTAATTAACTTGAAATGAAGCATCTTTCATTACAGATGCTTTGATGCTCATATTTGGTTTAAACATTCAGCTTTACCTCTGAATTTTAAGCTATTTTATGAAATATCAGAGCTTTATTTAGTAATACCAGGCACTTTATTAAATGTAAGATAGCAGCATGAGACACGTCTCAGACTTTTGTTTGGGATTTGCTTTAATGTCTTACTAACCTATTTTGGTACTGAAATGACAACAGCTGAAAAACACAGTGTAACTCAGAGATTTAAAAAAGAAATTGTGAAATATTACTTCTACTATCATTCTCTGCAATCTTCACACCTTCAACTTTCATAACATGGACTAGAAAACCAGTGAACAATCACACAGCTTTAGTTTAGCAGATAACCTTTGCCAGTGCCTAAGGCAATTACACTGAAAAAAGCAGATGACTGCATTGCTCTTACTTCTTAGAAAGCCAACCATCACAAGACCATATTAGCAACCATTTGTGTAGATACTCAGTTGTACTTTTTGACTCAAATCACAAGCTCCCACAGAGCATGCTATGTATGAGTGCTTAGAAAATTAAAGAAGTGTATTTATTCCACATATTGGAAAGTTACTTTCCAGAAACTTGCAACACAAAGGGATTAAAAGCTCAGTAGTCCATAAGGTTATTTCTCAGGAAGCTTAAAAGCTGACCTCTGAGTGAACAGAATATGGAGCACTTTTATTGAAAGATGTTTTAGTGTGGTGCTAACTAGCTAACTTCACAATCTTCCTCTGGAAAGAGATCCCCAGATTTATTCTGCACTTGAAGTCTTTGCTATATCTTAAAATACAATTCCTTCTCAAATTGGATGCAGTCACATTTGTGCACAGTGAACAGTCTTTTGGCTTGTCCAGATAAAAGAAGCATGCTTCAAACACCTCAATTGATCTAAAAAGTGCTCAGTGCTCTTAAATTCCAGTGCTGTCAGGATTTCTGGGCAGGCAGCATAGTTTTACAACTAGGAACTGTTAGTGTTTCTAAGATATTGTATAGCCTTCAAATACAAACTATCTTTTCAGTTTCCAGAATGCTTTTGTTATTTGGGAAACAGGCAAATACCCGTTGCAAAAATCCCTTCCATGCAAGTTTGCATGAATGGACTATACAGTCTGTAAGCTTATGTGTAGTTGAGGATGTAGCCACCAGCAAACAGCAAGCTGGAGAGATGGAGAAGTAGAGGTTGATAGAGCATGGAAGCCTCCCAAGAACTGGTAAGCTCAACTGGTGGTCCTCTGGAATTCAGGAAGATTAAGAAACCCCAAACCCCAAGACTCTCTGTCTGAGGTCACCAGTACACACTACAATCCTCAACAGCTTGCTAAAAAACAAACAAACAAACAAACAAAAAACAAAAATAAAAAAACCCTGCATTCAAGGAATCAAACTGTTGCTATTAATAATATATAATTAATACAAGGTGTTCTGGTAAGCATTAGTTGTGACCCACACATCCCACAGCTCTGTCTCCATCAGGGAAACTTGCAATATCCTAATCCATCCCTATAGAAGTAATGTAAGCACTCAAACACCAAAATAGTGGTTTCCAAGACATAATCTGGAAAGAAGAGCTGATGAAAAAGCCAAGTTGTGGCACCAATATCTGTAAAAGACACTGTCCTCAGTCAATCCCAGGACTGCACACCATTAGTGAAATGAACAGGTCCACCCATCAAGGCAAAAAAAAAAAAAGTGCACTTGCATGTTTACAGAAATAACAAAGGTTCACTTTACAAGTACAGGACACCTTCCATAGTGCTTTAGGTTGTCTTCAGGAGGGAAGGAAGAGTGCTTGAAGAATCATCAACAAAACAAGACTACTGCAGCAGCTGTATTTGAACTTAACTGAAAAAGACTTTTTCACCCGAAAGCACAAATGCAGGAAGATACATTCTGCAGTACTGTTCTTGACTTCATGGGTAGCAATTACCATCCAGTCTCTGCACATACTATGGAACACCACCAGAATAACTTAGCAGTTGAGCTCCACTGCTTCTAGCACTTGTGGAAGCTGAAAGGTGTATGCCTTTAACATTGATGGCAATCTGTCACTGTATCAAAGCTGGTTTATGATTAACTAGGAAGCTGGTAGATTTAAAAAAGGAAAAATGTGTAAACAAACAGAAGGTTTTAATTAATATTTCTGTACAAAAGATTAAGGCATGTTCACAGCTTTTACAACAACTCGTTTTTCAATCTTTTTTAACAAATATAATATTCAAACAAACCTTCCGGAAAGCAGCCTGGAACCAAAGAAATTTCACTTTTATTGAGTAGATGTTCATTGAAGTCTGTTTCTTGTGAAGGTAAAAAGCTGGTCAAACTTTTTATGATGTCAGAATAAACCTCACATAGGAATTCTAATCCAAGAGAAATTAATGAGATGTTTACAAATAAAGTTTGCTGAAGATGGAAGGACACAATATATTGTTTTGGTAGCTAGCAGTATCACATCTGATGTGCTGTTGACAGCAGTAAAGCCTTACAAAAGCCTTGTTAAGGAACAGCATCTGTGAATGCTTACAAGTTGCATTCACTGAATGGCAGAAGTGTACTAGATTTGATATATTTGTTACTGCTTAGAATATTCATGAGCTTCACTGATCCCAGGAAGAGTCATTTATTGAGATGGCTGAAAAGTCAATAGCATTTTGGTACAGAATCTCAAAATCTGTTTGAAAACGTCAAAATTCCTTAAAAAGAAGTCTACACTTTAGAACTGAATAATGCTTTCTGTTGCAAGGACCCTTGGGATAGAAGTATTAAATTAGTTCATAGATTTAAGCTCTAGTTTACAAAAACCCATGGGAAAAGTTGCAGGGTTTTTTTCCCTGCTACTTTTATAGAACACATATTAACACTCTCAAATGACACTCCAAAATGTTTCAGCAGGTGCCTTGAAGAGCTTGAAAACTAAGTGAAGTGCCACAGAAGGAGAAGCTGTTAGTGGCACACATCAAGACATCTATTGCTAACAAGGTTTGGATTACGCTACACAAAAACCTATGGGGCTCTGATCACCCAACTACAACAGCTGTAGTGACAGTTAGTGGTTTTCCTCTTATTTTTAACAATGTTGCTTCAACTATTACTGCCTGTGCCCACAGCATTCTGTGCAAGTTTCACCATACTGATGGTACAGTAATTCAGAAATGTTAACGTTAATGCCACCTGTAGAAATGGTTATGTTCTACTGCAATTGCTTGTTTCCACTCTGTTTTTGCTTTTAAATTCCTTTTTTCATTGTCATTTAAGATAAATTAGTGAAGTCTAAATACCATTAGAATTAAATCTCAGAAGGGGATAGGTGGAACTTGATATTTTAATGGATTTTTTTTTGTTTACTTTGGGGGTTTGGCTTCCCTCCTGAAAAAAATCTGAACACAACTTTTTTCCAATTTCCAAGCTAGTTGTATGTCAGTTCAAGAGGATGACAGATTTCCAAGTTTTAGAGGAAGTTACTGAACAATACAAGACAGTTACTTCATAACTGATCTTAAATTATATCAAAAAAACGACTAGAAACTGGGCTGCTGTATTTGCACAACAGCCACTCAAAGAAAGCTGAAGTGCTTTGAATAGCAGCAACCATGAACATCAGCAGGTAGGAAAAATGCCAGGCTAGATACAACTACAGCACTCTACCTCTAGGTATGAGTGATTCACCTCTCCACAAGACCAAGTAGTCTTGCAATAGTCTTTTGTTCAACCAAAAATGTCAAACTGTAATCTAGTTTCAAGTTAGATATCATTTTGCTACAGTTCCTTCAAAGATCACACACATGGACCTTCCCTTTTTATTGCTTCACTGTGTGCCAGAAACAACAGACTACCTGCATTCCACTGTTTTGTGCATCCCAGCAACACCTGAAGTTGCTTTCCTTCCCACTCCAAAGGCACACCCCTAGGTTTCCAATAACAGATTCAAAGGAGCCTGCCAAAAGGTTTATCTCTGATGATTCAGAGCTCTGATGTTGTTAAGATATAGTAGGGCATTACTGGAAGCAATCAACTTTATTTACTTCCATTTTCCCTGAAAGTCCCATTTGAGTTCAGCATTCTTAACAATAGCTCTTGGAAACAGCATTCACAAGTCTATATCTGCCCTTAGTTCTCTAGCTTTAAAGCACGATACAGACACTGACTCATCTCTCCACTCCCTCTATAAAACTGTAGCCCTTAAACCCATACATTCAGCAACACTTGTAAGTGCAGCCCCAGCTTAGAAAGCCACACCAACTGTTTAGCCAGGGAGTCTAGAAATGCAGTTTTATCAGATTCTTTAAAGGCGTTGCAAACTCAAAGACAGTTAAACAAAGCAGTCAGGAGTCATAACAGGGATTTTTCTCTTCTTTGTTAAGGAATGTCTGTAGCCTCAATCTACTTCTTATTTGGTGTTAGAGAATCCAATCATTAGAACTCCACATTCAGGCTCAAGCTTCACCTATCCTGATGCTTTTGGCAATCTACAGACAGATTTCAGGTAGGTTGGATCTTACACCTGAGCCATTTAAGATGAATATCAGTATAAAGCATATAAAAAAAAATCAGCCTGCATTTCTCCAATTTGTTAATCGTGCACTAAAAAGAAATGGTAAAATTCTAATGGTATCAACTACTGACACAAGGATATGGTCTTGGAAGAGAGCACAAACCACATGATCATCATTAGTGTTATACATGAACAACAAACCATGCGTCCTTACAGTTCACTTTAATATACAAATAAATTTAATTCAAAATGCTGCACCATGTTAGACAAAAAAAAACCCAAACAAACAAACTGTGGGCATCCCTGGAAAGCAATCCTTACAGAACTTGCAGCATGGCACCAGAGAAACAATTTTTTCCAAATAAAATATTCAGAATTCAGGGTTATTTTAGGAATAGATGAAATACTGTGGTTAAATCTTGATGCTGAAAGCTTGGCTACTAGTCTTTGACTTCCTTCCCTTGCAAGGTAACTTTGACCTTGCTCAAAATGTTTACTCACTAATCTATAAATAAAATAGTTCCAAAAAGAGACCTTCTGTTAGCATACTAAAAATTACCTTTTTTTTTAGGGAGAAAAAGCTAAAACATTTTTTTTTACTTCACACACATACCAATCTGGTCTACTGTCATTTTCCATCATCAATCATTTCTTCTGACTGCATCCAGCTTTCAAGAGCTTTGATAAGAGGGAAGTACTGAGAAAACAAGATTTGAAAGCTAAGAGAACTAACAAAGGAAGTGAGGGCTGATTAGATTGTCCTTTTGGTTAAGTATCTAGTACCTGTTAGTAAACACTGCATAATACAACTGTCTGATTCTAAAACAGGGAAGCAGTACACAAACAGAAAGGAATCAGGATCCTGTCAAGAACATCCTCGCTCTACGATATAAAACTTTTCTTCACAGAATCAGAAAGGCTTAGAGGGGGAATCCAGCACAGAATTAATGCTACAAATGAGCCCAAATGCACAAAAATGCAGTTAAAAGCCCTGGAAGCTGCATTTCTCTGCAATAACTGAAGCACATTAAAAATCTACCGATTCCAATAAAACCTCAGAATTTGTAAAAGGAATATGATGTAACAAAATTCAGAGTTCTCCCTGTGTAGTCTTGCTCCATCCCTATCCTAATTTTTAAAATAGGTTTCCTAGGCATAAAAGATAGATCTACATCTGAAATTTGTTGACATCAGCTGAAAGACAAACTGATAAGGAAATTACTTATTTACCCAATAATCTTTATCCAGAGTGCTATATCAGTAAGGAGTTAGAAGAGGTACGTCCCAAGAATTGCTATAGATGCATTTTTACTGGTATAGCATTAAAATGAGTAGTTGTTACTTAAAACCATACTTTCAGAAGTCTGCACAAATTCTGAAGATCCCTGCAAGCCTCTGATGCCATATTCCTTTACTACTACAGCTGAGTACCTAACAAGAATTAATTAATTCACACTGGCATGTCTTTACCATGTGTAAAACACCAAAGCTGCTTAAAAACACAACAGAATTTTTCTTTGTACTCCAGTCTTGTCCATTCTGTTAAGGTCTTATGTGCAATAATTGGAAATAACAGCAGAAAAAACCAATTGCTTTATTAAGCACCATCAGTCCTTCTGCTTTAAACAAGACTTTTCAATAATTTACATACAGAAACAAACGTAACTCAACTCTAAGCATAAATAATGAAACATTAAAAGGAAATAGAACCTTTTTGGTTAGCCACTTACAAAGCCTGCAGAGCAACAGAAGTAGGATTCTATTTCTACGTCTCAGACTGTTTATATACAGTACACAATTTGTAGGAATTGATAAAAAAGTGTGTCCAAAAAGTTAACAATATATGTTCAGAGTGCACACAGTAATTACTTCTAAGACCAAAAGACAGGGTGTCACAGCTTCCCTGTTATTTTAGATTTGAATTACATGACACTGTCCAGGAGCTATTTGCTCAGTTTCACCTACTCATAATTATTTCCTCACATTAGTTATGGCTGAAAAAGTGACATGAACATAAACATATTAAAAGCAAATAGCCCCTACTTTACAAATATACTTTTAAATTCATCCTTTATCCTCACATTTCAACCTTAATTTCTAAGTTAATATG
Organism: Manacus vitellinus; assembly: GCF_001715985.3. Taxonomy (NCBI): domain Eukaryota; kingdom Metazoa; phylum Chordata; class Aves; order Passeriformes; family Pipridae; genus Manacus; species Manacus vitellinus. The sequence goes on along the minus strand of NW_021939122.1, from coordinate 8,167,169 downwards.
CAAGTATTTTTAGGCTTAGCTTAAAACTCTTCACATGGAGATTTAGAACAAAACAATAAGATTTAGAATGTATTCAACAGTCTACATTTTTAATTTCGATAGCTTCAAACAATGTCAATCCGTTTTGATTTGATACATTTCTATGGCTGCTCTCAGCACAAGTTTTGAAGCTCTGCCCTACATCGGAGGAGACATGACCCAACCAGTTTTACAGTTCATGTCTTCCATCACCTTGCTACAAGAAGCAGCTAGACACAAACTTCACTTTAAATTTTATTACCCCAAACACAGATTTGTTACAGTTTTCTAGTTTAACACCTCTTAGCAGTACAAAGATATCTTCTTTCTCTCCACACCAAGACGAGCCAAAGAATATCCCAAACCATCCTCTCCAAAGGAATTTCCACGTTTTCATCTGTATTACTCTACACTTACAGTCTTTAGCGCGTAAGCAACCTTTGACTTTCCTCCTCCTCCCAAATAAAAATTAAAATAAGGAAACAAAAATCCTAACCAGAAGAACATGCATCTTCAGCATGTAGTATTTTTTTAATTAAATATGATGTTTCCATTGATATTAGTTGTAAACTAAAGCCTCAGCTAGAATTAGGTATGTTTGAAATTCAATGAACTGTCAAGGACTAGCTGCTAAGGACTGAGAGGTAGGGAAGGAGGTGGCTTCTGGCCTCTTTAGAGAGGACAGAAAGATTAACAGAACTATTATGGAACTTCATTGAAGAGACTAAATTACATCAACCTTATTGCTTAAACTCTCATTTGACAGCAGTCCCAAAGTGGCTTTACCAACTATGCTGGCAAAACAGTTTTACTACAGGCACACAGACACTTTGGTAGTTTTAGGAGTTGAAAGCATTTAGCTGTATTACAGAACGTTCTGTACAGAACACTTACTGATAAACATTTTTTACCACTCTACATTATACTCTTAACAAAAAGCCGTTGCACAGGTCAGCTTTACAAACAGCTCAAGCATTCAAAAACTTACATAAACAAGCAGACACATATGCAAAGGGGTTAAAATTCAGAGTGCTTAAATACAAAACGAGTAATGGGAGATCATCGGTCACTCACCTTTACTTTTCAGAGTGAAGTAGTAAAAGAGAGCTCTATGCCAGACTATTCCATCACCTTCATATTTGGTCAGGCAGTTCAGCAGCTATTTTGACACTATATGCTCAATCTTCTACAATAACAATAAAAATACTTGCTCAGAGTATCTAAAATGAAATCCTAGATCACAGTTGCAAGAAATTGAGAATTTCTACCCAGTGCCTACAGATATTCTGCTATTTCTTGCATGGCCAGGAATATCTACTCCAGCAAAGGCAAGGCTTGTTAACCAGCAACCTACTCCAAGCAAAACAGTGCTAGAGGAACAAGACCCCTTCCTCCCACAGAGGGGAAGTTCATTACTCCTCTTTGCACAAGTTATGTCCTACACCCCCTTCTGCTGCATTGATTCCAAGGCTTTCCATACCTTGCAAGTCAATTCAACTCACTAATCCCACAGAAAACCATGAACATTTTTTCACTCCCTAGCTTAATGAGCTACAACAGCTCACAGAGGATCAAATAAATACCAGAAGCAGGGAAGAAACATTTCCTTTGTTTCCTGACAATAGCAAATTCTTCAATCAGCTCACCAAGATATCTCACAAAGTACAACCAAATTAAACAAATGACCTGAAATTGTTCTAGTAATGACTCACTTCCAGTTAAGGCAAAACTCACCAGATTTATCAGGGCAGTCACTATCCCTATAGTTCAAATGTTTGTATACAATATACACTTGCATGACCAAGGTGAGAAAGACTTCCAGGGCAGAGTTTTATTTTGAAGACTGTCCCAAGAGTTGGAGATGATTGCTACTCTGCCCAAAAACTGGTTAAGCCTCAGTTAATATTTTTCTCTTCTGGTCCCAGACAGGGCGCCTGTCAACTACTTGATTGTGCAATGTTGTACTACAAAGTACTACTGCAGTACTTTTGTAGCCACTCTGAGTATCAGGTTTCTGCTGGGGTTAGCAATTCACAATATATTTTATATCACAGCATCAGTGATCAATTGCAGAAATACTACAAAACACAAGAATTCATTTTTCATCCGTTACCTGATATTAGAATGCAAAAGCCTCGCTCCTTTCAGTTTTGCCTGATGACTTTTTACAAAACAAAGAAGAAATTTCCCCATCTACCACTCAGCTACCTACAGAATTTCAGGAACAGCAAGCAACTTGCAAAACACCTACTGGTTACAGCAACAAAAAGCTAGAATCATAGAAAGAGTTAGGTTGGAAAAGACCTCCAAGATCACTGAGTCCAATCATTAACCCAGCACTGCTGGGTCCACCTCTAAACCACGTCCCTAAGGGCCACACATACACATCTTTGAAATATCTCCAGAGACAGTGGCTCAACTACTTCCCTGGCAGCCTGTTCCAGTGCTTGATTACCCTTTCAGTGAGGATGTTTTTCCTAATATCCAGTCTAAGCCTTCCTTGCCACAGCTCGAGACTGTTTCCTTTCATCCTATCACTTGATACCTGAAAAAAAAAGAGATTGACACCTGCCTAACCACAACCTTCTCTCTGGTATTTGTAGAGTGGCATCTCCCTTCAGCCTCCTTTTCTCCAGACTAAATCACCTCAGTTCCTCAGCAGCCTAAAGTGCTCTGGAATCTCCACTGCTTCCTATTTCACAGCTACCAACTACTGAAATACCTTTGGTAGTACATGGATTGTTTGGGGTTTTTTTAAAGTATTCTGGCACCCAGCATACAAACAGCTTCATTATTGCCCAGCAGCAAGATAAACAAGATCCCACATTAATGGATGCATTGGGCAACTGAAGCAACACAGATAGGACTAAGCTGTACAAGGTCTGAGACCTGACTAGGGCCAAGCTTCCCCTGCTACAGAAAGCAGAGGAGCTGGGATCAACAATTCATCTGTTCTTGGAACCCAAGTAAGATGTGTGAAGTGCACCCTTTTCCCACAATGTCTTCCTCAGCAACAGAGGCAGAATGGCTATAGATGTTTCATTGCTATCTATATCTCTATTACCTTTTCTCCTTTACTTCTAGACAATTACTTAGTTTGCCTACTCCTATAGCTGGCCTTCAGGAAGTTTAGATCAACAGAATGCCCTAGGCAAGGGGAGCCAACAAGGAAGCTTTTATCATACTACATGATCGAAAGAGACTCATTCACCTACACAAGAGCACACTAAATAAAACTTCCTAATATAACAATGGAAACTCAACATAGTTTCTTCTTAATAAAGGAGTACCTTGGAGAAGAAGAGAGCAAAAATTACAAGAAAGTACTCCTACAGGCTACAGGTATTCTTTTCAGTCAGGAGGTAAGAAATCAGGAAAGGAATTTAAAAGAAAACTAGTCTGAGTGTTTGGTTCTCAGAAGTTCTGAAAGAATAAACTCATCTATGACCATGAAAACTAGTTTTCTACTAATTGAAGGCACAGGTTTACTCAACAACATCCATGCACCTCTCATACTGTTACCCCAATGCTGAGCCAGAAGCAATATGTTCTGCAGGTGGCTTGCACAATTGACTGGTTTCTGAAAATACAGAGCCAAATTAGCAAAGTCTCTCTTTTGCAGGCTCTCCTTATGTTCGGGCATCATTCAAAAATCTGTAGGATTTTTATGTTGGAGCCCTCTCAAGTCTCAGAGGTTTGACAGAGCCTGGGTAACAGGCTGCAGTACTACTAGAGAGCTGAGGCAGTAACTAAGCTTCACTTCCTTAGAAAGTAATAAAATAAAAAAGACATGCATATGCTGAGGCTGAGAAGTTTAAAGCAATGTCTACCACCCCATCCAACAAACCCAGTCCTTCCCAGTTGAACAACAAACAAGACCAGTGATGGATAAAAAATGACAGACTTTATATCATAAACATCTCAGTAGTTCCAAGAAATTGAAGATAGGAATAAAAATTTTTGCATCCATGTGAATGAAACATGACCAAAACCCCTTAAACTCCTTTTTTAATCTTAAGCAATCAGGACAAAATAGCCTAATGAATAATTGAACAGCCATGAGGGCAAAACCATAAAACTATCATTTTCTTAGAGGCCAGCTGCGATTAAAGTGACCTCCTTTGGTTGTTATTTCCCATGTAAAACACTGTCCTTTTAGTCATAGCCTATTCAGAAGAGAGGTCCCATTCACTTTGTCACGCTACTCTCAATATATTGAGTCTGTAAGAAATCCTGTGACACAAAATAAGCAGAAGAGACCAAGTAATGAAAAGGCCTTCTGCAAAATGAAGTGAGGGGTAAGAGACGGGGGAGGGGGAGAAGAGATGCTTTCAGGTTAAGTTAAAATGCCTCTGTGAAACACTCCCTAGCAAAACAAGCTTTGACTCCAACAGTTTGCTGCACACTAAACAGCAAATTCAGCTGTTTAGCTTGGAAAAAACCCACACACAACCCCCCCAAAAAAAACCTACAGCATTAGTTTAAGGAGAACTTACTTCACAAAAACTCTTAATAGAGTTACAAAATTCTTAGTGCAAATATAAGTACCACTGTCCACCAAGGGGAGCAGAGAAATTGCTAATAATACTTTAGGTATTATAAAATGATGAAGATTATACACGTGGCTCTAAGGCTTTAGAGTGACATCTATTTAGTCAGTTTTTTGGGGGGAGGGGGTGGGGAGGGAAGACTGGTTGGAGACAGAAGTTGGAGCAGTATGACAACCTGAAACCTATCGAGAGGTAAATCAACATAACACTCTTCTGCCTGCACACCTGAAATTTAACTTTGGTTTGCTAGACAAACATTCTAAGCAAAATGGTTCTGTGGGTGCACAGCATCTTACCTATTGTCAAGCACCTACTGCTAATATTTTCCAACAACACAAAACTCTTTGAAACCTATGCATCATGAGACCTGAGGGTAAAGCTTTCTCAAACAGAGAAATTCATAGATCTTGAGGACTTGCTTATTTTTGTGAACTGCTTGGAACTGGTGCACTAATAAAAACAGGGGTGCTGTCCTTTAGATTTAACTTCCTACAGTGGGATCTGCACTTGTGAGAGAAACTTTAGGTGCCCAGAGATATTTCCTTAACTTCTTATGAATAAATTTGGGTCAAATTTTATATGTACACAGTTATTATAAAAATTGAGTCAAAAAAAATAATGCTGAGCACCCATTTTCAATGTCTGCTAGAGTCTGCTTTACTTTGGAGATTACATTTACTTAAGTTGTCATTATATTTATTATTCATGTGACTGAAAGCCAGAAACATGTCAATGCAACTTCATAAAATAAATCATTCTTAGCAAACAGTGAAGGAATAATCTACACAGGAGCTTCTCAATTCAATAATATGAATGCTATTTCTTATTTATATCAAGTTAATCATGTCTCTAACACAGGAAAAAAAGAATACTGTTTGAAGTTACTCACAGATTTAGGTCCAGGTGCTCTTGCCTACTTTCTCCAGTCAGCTTTAATTCAAATCAATTATATGTATCCACTTGTTCACTTAGGTTACAAGGTTACTTGGAGAAAGGAAAAACAACTGGGTTCAACAAAGACAGAAGGGTGAAGGGTGCCCTAATGATTTCCACGGGGAAGATTTGTTGTATTCCCTTAGATCTTCTCTCCAATAATTTTTCCAATAAATTGACAGTATATTTGGACTTTTTTATTTGTTTGGGTTTATTTGTTTTATCTGGGCAATATAAAAACAACCCCGAAATCAAAAATAGAACACACAAGCTTTTTTGGGATGTCAGTAAGATCTGACCAAGATATAGGCACAGGCAATAGCAAAATATAAATTAAGCCTTGTGAAGTGATTCCATCAATCTGTTCTCTTATCTTTACACGAACAGAAGGTTTAGAAGATCCATCACAACTCGGACAACCCATTCCCACTTGACTCTTGTTTTTGACCAAAAGCCTGATAAACATATTTTTTCTCCATAGATGCACGGTACATCCCCTGAAGTTTCATGTTACCGTATGTATGCAATGAAAAAACATTGATTCTGGTACTAAACATTCATAGGGTGCATCTGTAGACCAGGTAGACGCCTATGTAGCACAAAAAGATGCAAGTGCTACTTAGTAATAAACTGAACTAAACTACAGAGCTACTGACGCTACTATGTACACGTGTAACAACACTCTGGGAAGTGAACCTCTCTTCAACCCTCCAGTCTGTACCAAGGACATTTGTAGAGACAAAAAGATTAGCAGCTTTTGAAGAACTACCTACTTATGGAACCACAGGACTGTGTTTGCAACGAGGCAGAAAAAGATGCGAACTTCAGTGATTTCTTAATTCTTTGTTCCTACAAATACTGACTCCCTTCAACTTTCCATCGTCTCCCCAAATGAATATTTTTCAAAACTTCTGGACAATAAACACAACCATTCTGGGTGAGGAAGAGGAATGAGACTAAAGACAGTTTCTATAAGCATGTGTGTGCCAACAAGCCATACATGCTTACAACCCCTTACACCTATTTCTCACAGCACATCACAAAGACCTACAAGAAGTAGCAGTTAGGAATTAAGTTCTTTGTGAATCTTGTTAGATGAATACTGGAAAACAGTTATTTGGGAAAATGGTGCTCTACTATAACAAGCAAGTATCACTGCTGTTGTCAACAGTAAGCTTTGAATCCAGGAATAAAAAGCTTCACCAGCTACCAGATATCTGAATTTGTCTAGTAAATATATAATTCAGGAAGGAACAATATCTACACAAGCTGAAAAGATGCCCGGTACATACTTGTAGAACTATGAAGTAGAACTCATCTTTAAAAGAGGTGCAGAATCACTGTGTCTTGATCTCAGCACTGGAATACTCACTCCTGCTTGACCTTTTTTTGTTAACTCTTCTGCTGTGTATGGGCTGCTTTGGGGGATAGAGCATAGTCGAGGTATCATTCCAGTCATCACAGCTTTAATTCAACTGTCCACACAACATTCCTGCTCACTGAACCATTCTGTATCAAATAGCACTGGGGCTACCCAAAAGCGATCCAATAACCCAAGAACAAAGCATTGCCCTTGTAAGGTCTATGTAAGACCAGAAACCATAAGAACAATGCTTATACATGGCTGTACTAAGAATCATACACAGGAGTACAAGGCAGTGACAGGTGACTTTCAAGAAGCCACTTAATGCTCTGAACATCACAGTAGCACAGTGGAGACAAGTGACCATAGTCATACAGTTTTTCCTTGCCACAGCACTCTGCTCAACATACCCCTGATCTACTCATGGCATCCCACTTCACATGTTGAGAAAGAAGAAGTAGAGCAAAACTGATTATTTTTCAGTTAAAAGTTAGCATTGATTTGACAGGCTTAATGATTTTGCACAAATACAACTAAGATCCCAAGGTCACCTAATACTTACCTGAAAGAAAGGCTTTAATCACTGATGCAAACTTTCTTGGGATCTTAGAATAATTATTAATTACTATCTCAAGGGCACAGTCATTCTTCCTGTCACAGACTTTGGGTGAGAAGTTTCTGTTGATAGCTGCTTACTTTTTCCCCCACCTCACCTCATTGGTTTCTCCTCCAGTTCAGTGAAATGAAGACAGACAATTAACATGGATTATTTCAAAGAACTATGAAGCAGGCCAGTCTGATAACTGAAGAGCTGGGAATAAGCAGCTGGAAACAGCAGCCTCCTAACCCAGATCTGTCTGATCAGTCAAACTGTTCAGTCATGGCAATTACAACAGTGAAGCTTTCATACTGAAGGCAGTAGGACTTCCCCCTTGCTTTCTCTCATTTTCTTTAAATAACTGCAAGAAGTGTCTACTTTTTAGAACAATTTCCATATAATTATGGCTATTAGAAAAACCAGTAGCTGCATAATGCTTAGTTGCCAGCTGGGGTTAAACTGCAGTACCTAAGAGGAAAATTCTGCAGAATTTCAATCAGCTACTGCTCTGGGGTAAAAAGAAAAAGGTACAAATGTTATTGATCAAAATGTTCGAGAAAAGGTAATATACTGCAGCTCACATAACATGGAAGGGAAGAACACTAATAGGAAATAGCAGGAATAGAGGGACATCTCTCAATCTATCCTTGACACAAAGCAGATGCACCAAACTTACACTGCAACTATCACTATCTCTGTCCTCAGACAGGAATCCATCTCCCCGTTTCCCGAGGGTCAGCAGAAGCAGCCTATTTCTCAGTTTGGGATCCCACCTTGAGATCAAACCTCTCCTATCTCATTTCTTCAGTTAATAAATTTAATCTTATTTTGTTTTCTTAAGATATTTAGAGACCTACTGGATTTTCAGAGTGACTGTTGCACAATAGCTATAACCCTGGGGTTTGAGAGAATAAATACTGTTGGAAATTAAACTGCCCACTTCAAACCTAATAAAAGTAATATAGAGTATGTTATAAACTATTATAGCCAAGCCACATCTCCTGTGTAATATGCTAAAGAATGAGCAATGCTACAGAGCTCCCAGGTAACTTAGTTGGATGTCCTGTAGTTTTTGATTTTGTGCTAGAAACTTAAGAGAAGTTAATCGAGTCTTGTCTTTGAAGCTTTCCACAACACACTTTAAAATAAATAAGTAAACTGTATCTACACCATCACCAAGTAACAAAGCTTTTGCAACTTCCACGATGATTTGAAAGTACTTTCCAATACCAACAACTTTAACCTTATTCCCCAAGCAGTTTAATCAGTACCACTGTGATGATCCAGACAGTAAAATGCTCTGGTACAGGAAGCAAATTCCAGTTTGAAGTCCATGTAGTTCGTAGCAGTAAAAGCGCCTCTATCATATTACTGTCACGTCCAACGCAAAGCCTTGCCTTACTCTAAAAGCGCCTGCTGGCTGGCAAAAGAGTCCGTTCAGGTTGGAATACCTCTTCCTGCGACCCGCAGTAAGACACTCTCCACTCAAGACACGCTCCTTCAGACAGCCCCGCCGGTCCGGCACAGACCCGAACCTGCCCGCCTGCGCCCCGCGGGGCATCCCCCGACCCCTGCCCCGGTCTCTGCCGGGGGCACCGACCGGCCCCGCCGCCGGCTCCTTTACCTGGTGAAGAACTCGGCAAAGCT